>NC_057794.1:221663371-221665667 GCF_018294505.1 Triticum aestivum | reverse complement strand
GGGGGGGGGTTTAAATAAGATGACCCGCGGGCTCCGAAAACCCGAGGGAAAAAGAGTCTAGGTGGCAAATGGTAAGACCAAGGTTGGGCATTGCTGGAAAAGCTTTAATCAAGGCGAACTATCAAGGGGTTCCCATTATAACCCAACCGCGTAAGGAACGCAAAATCCGGGAACATAACACCGATATGACGGAAACTAGGGCAGCAAGAGTGGAATAAAACACTAGGCGAGAGGCCGAGCCTTCCACCCTTTACCAAGTATATAGATGCATTAAGATAGCAAGATAATATAATGATATCCCAACAAGTAAATAAAAGATGTTCCAACAAGGAACGGCCGATCTTCACCTGCAACTAGCAACGCTATAAGAGGGGCTGAGCAATGCGGTAACATAGCCAATCAACGGTTTTCTAGGACAATGGTGGGTTAGAGGTTTGACATGGCAATTTGGGAGGCTTGCAAGCAAGTGGTAGGCATCGTAGCAATGGCATAGCAAAAGAGCGAGCAAACTAGCATAGCAAAGATAGTAGTGATTTCGAGGGTATGATCATCTTGCCTGCAAAGCTGTCAGAGTTGACTGGATCCTCAAAAGCAAACTCAACGGGCTCCTCGTTAGCGAACTCGTCTCCTGGCTCTACCCAAACAAGACAAACAAGTAACAAAAACACAATCAACCACGTGCAAAACTCAAGCAATAAGATACAATGATGGTATGCTATGCGGGATGCGATGCGGGATGCAAAATGCAAGATATGACAGGAAATGCATGAACGTGGCCTCAACTTGGAAAACCAAGTGTTCCACTGGAAAGATGGGATGAAATCGCTTGAAAACGATATAAAGATCATTGGAATTGGAGTTACGGTTTGGAAATGGCAAGCGTTTTAAGAATGACACCGGTCTGCGATTTACAGCAAGTAGGCATCTAAATGCAATGAAATGAACATGCCACAGCATCCAAACATGGCAACAAAATACATGGCAGGGAAGCATTCAAGATGCTTAACAAAAGACTAGCACTGAGCCACGGCCAATTCATCCATTACGAGGTTTAAACAAGCATGGCAAAAACGCAAATGCAAAACAGATCTCGGACTTAGTGAAATTAACACTTGTCTGAAATTTCAGATCATGAAGCCCTTTTCGGAGCAACAAAACAACATGCTACAGGACCTGATTATGGCAAAGAAGAACATGGCATGGAGCTACTCAGCAAGCTTAACAAAAGACCCTAAGTGACCTGGGGCCAAAAGGGATCACAAAATATACTAACGAACACACGAACATAGCTAAAACACGATCAGTTTTCAGACTTAGTGAAAACTGAGACATGCTGAAATATAACTCACGAAGGCATGTAAACAAGCTCGATGCACTCACTACGGTGCAAGTCATGGCAAGGCAAGCATATATCCGTTAAGAAGGCACAAAATGCAAGCTAGACATGGCAAGAACAATGGCATATCATGCACGGATCAACTACAATAACATCGGCAAAATCGCAAACGAGTTGACGATCTGCCCAGATTCGCAATGAAGCAAAAGTAGAGCTCGATTGACTCAAGCTAGGGTGCTCCATAATTGCAAACAAAGACATGGATGGATATAACACTACAAGATTAACGAAACTCCCTTACTGATCATCCTCAAGAGAGGTACGGATCACTAGGAAATAGCATGAACATATGGCATCATGAACTAAATAATCCCAGACTTAGTGAAAACTACTAAGTCTCTGAAAACAGATTTACCGGGTGCCTCACTTTGCAAGCTTGCACAAGTCACCACACACATCCTAAAAATGCATGGGTTGCACCTCTGGAAAGATAACAAGACCCTTAACAAAACATATGAAGGACTCACAGGCATATCATGCACACAATAATCATGGCAAAAATGACAAAAGTCTAAGATGAACTAGCAGATCTGACAAATAACTCATGAAGCCTCCTTCTAACAGCATTTCGGGCATCAAGATGAGCTCAAATGAAAATGATGCAATGGAATGAAATGATGTACTCTCTGAGGCGAACATTGTGATATGCTATATGCCCAAATAGGAGCTACGGATGCGGAGAAATGGCAGGTCAAAGTATGCACAAAAAATAGGGTTAGAGAGACAAAAATCAACCAAAAAAAACAAAGAAATGATGTACTCTCTGCATGCTTTACGAGGATCGCCGGGGTCCCTGTTCACCGGAGTCGGAGCGCTCACCGAAGATGCGAGGAAGAGGCGGCCGGATCCGGCACCGGTCGCCGGAGAGGAGCGGCGTGGAGGCAGCGGGGCGGCGTGGTC
>NC_057794.1:221653464-221663019 GCF_018294505.1 Triticum aestivum | reverse complement strand
GTGGCTCCGGCCGCCGGAGTTGGAAGAGGCGGCGGGGATGGCAGCCTCGGGCGGCAGCGCGTGGATGGGCTCGCGGGGGCCCCTCCTGGGCCTCCCGGGCCGGCGGCGGGTGAGGGACGCGGCGGCCACGTGGCGGCTCACCACTGGCTGCGGGTGGCGGCGGAGGTCGGGTCGGACACGTCCCGCCCGGCAAATTTTGTCCGGCGGCGGCGTGGGGAATGGATCTAGGGTTTCGGAGAGGGGGAGAGATCCGAATTTCGGGGGGGTCTATTTATAGGCATAAGTGGAGCTAGGAGAGTCCAAATGAGGTGCGGTTTTCGGCCACGCGATCGTGATCGAACGCTCTAGGATATGGAGCATAGTTTGGTGGGTTTTGGGCCAAATTGGAGGGGTTTTGGACTGCAACACACACGAGGCCTTTTCGGTCCCTCTGTTAACCGTTGGAGTATCAAACGAAGTCCAAATGATACGAAACTTGACAGGCGGTCTACCAGTAGTAAACCAAGGCCGCATGACAAATCTCGGTCCAATCCGGAAATGTTTAATCCCCACACACGAAAGAGAGCTAGAATTGACCACCGGAGGAGAACGAAGCGCCGGAATGCAAAACGGATAACGGGGAAAATGCTCGAATGCATGAGATGAACACGTATGCAAATGCAATGCACATGATGACATGATATGAGATGCATGACAACGAAAAACAACACGGAGACAAAGACCCGAACCCGAGAAATAAATATAACTTAACGCCGGAAACGGCAAGAGTTGTAGTACAAATTGGGAAAGTTATATCCGGGGTGTTACAACACTCCACCACTACGAAAGGATCTCGTCCCGAGATCTAGGACTGAAAGAACGTCGGGTACTCAGAACGGAGGTGATCCTCGCATTCCCAGGTAGCTTCACGGTCGGAATGGTGTGACCACTTGACTTTGAGAAATTTGATCGACTTGTTGCGAGTCTTGCGTTCAGTCTCTTCAAGAATAGCAACTGGGTGCTCACAATAAGAGAGATCTTCTTGGAGCTCAATGTCCTCGAAGTTGACGGTGCGGTCAGGAGTCTTGAAGCACTTTCAAAGTTGAGAGACATGGAACACGTCATGAACATTTGCAAAGTTTGAAGGAAGCTCGAGTTGATAGGCGAGGTCGCCTCTCTTGCTGACAATCTTGAAAGGTCCCATGTATCTAGGGGCAAGCTTCCCTTTGATACCGAAGCGACGAGTACCTTTCATAGGAGAGACGCGGAGGTAAACATGATCTCCGATCTCGAAAGCCAAATCACGGTGCTTACTATCATAGTAGCTCTTCTGGCGGGATTGGGCTGCTTTGAGGTTATCACGAATGACTTTGCACATTTCTTCTGCCTCTGTGATTAAGTCATTACCCAAAAGCTGACGTTCACCGGTTTCAGACCAGTTGAGAGGGGTACGACACTTCCTGCCATACAGAATTTCAAATGGGGCCTTGCCCGAACTTGCTTGAAAACTGTTGTTGTAGGAGAATTCAGCATAAGGAAGACAATCCTCCCACTTCATGCCGAAGGAGATCACACAAGCCCTGAGCATATCTTCAAGAATCTGGTTGACACGCTCAACATGACCGCTTGTTTGAGGATGGAAAGTTGTGCTGAAGCAGATGTTGGTGCCCATGGCCTTCTGAAAAGAATCCCAAAACTTTGAGGTAAAGATGCTGCCACGGTCTAAAGAGATCACTTGAGGGATACCGTGCAGAGAGACAATTCGAGAGGTATAGAGTTCCGCCAATTGAGCTGCAGTGATCGACTCTTTGATAGGCAGATTGTCGATGACAACGAATATAGCATCATTGCCACGCTTGGACTTTGGAAACCCAGTCACGAAGTCCATTTCAATGTGGTCAAACTTCCATTCTGGAATGGCAAGAGGTTGGAGGAGACCTGCTGGCCTTTGGTGTTCTGCCTTCACTCTTCTACAGACATCACATTCATTCACGAATTGAGCGATCTCGCGCTTCATTCGAGTCCACCAATAAGCTTGCTTAAGGTCCTGATACATCTTCGTGCTCCCAGGGTGGATGGAGAGGAGAGAATTGTGAGCCTCGTTCATGATCACTTTACGGAGGTCACCTTTGGGTACAACAATATGATCCTCGAAGAAGAGAGTGTCCTTGTCATCAAGGCGGTAGCACTTGTACTTGGACTGACTCTTGGCAATCCCAATCTTCACCTTTTTCACCATAGCATCAAGAAGCTGAGCTTGGCGAATCTGGTCTTCTAAGGTAGGAGAGACTTGAAGGTTGGCGAGGAAACCTTGAGGAACAACTTGCAGATTAAGTTTGCGGAAAGCTTCACAAAGCTCGGGTTGATAAGGCTTGAGAATCAGACTGTTGCAGTAAGCCTTTCTTCTCAAAGCGTCAGCAATCACATTGGCCTTGCCTGGAGTATACTCGATACTCGGATTATACTCTTGAATCATTTCGACCCATCGAGTTTGCCTGAGGTTGAGATTAGGCTGAGTGAAGATGTACTTGAGACTCTTGTGATCAGTGAAAATGTCCACTTTTCTTCCCAATAGAAGATGTCTCCAAGTCAAAAGAGCATGCACAACTGTCGCCAACTCGAGATCATGAGTGGGGTAGTTCTTCTCATTAGGCTTCAACTGGCGAGATTTATAAGCAACAACTTTCTTCTCTTGCATCAATACTGCGCCAAGACTTTGGAGAGAGGCATCACAAAAGACCTCGTACGGCTTGGATTCATCAGGCGGAGTCAGAACTGGAGCAGTGATCAATTTCTCTTTCAAAGAGTTGAAAGCAATATCACACTCCGGAGACCAAACGTACTTGACGTGCTTCTGGAGAAGATTAGAGAGAGGCTTCGCGATCTTAGAAAAGTTTTCAACGAATCTTCGGCAATAGCTTGCGAGACCGAGAAAACTGCGGAGTTGCTTCACGTTCTGAGGAGGTTCCCAATTCACAATTGCAGACACCTTCTCAGGATTCACGGCAATGCCCTTGGCAGAGATGATATGACCAAGATAAAGAACCTCATCGAGCCAAAATTCACACTTGGAGAACTTGGCGTAGAACTGATGTTCCCTGAGCTTATCAAGAACCAAACGCAAGTGCTTGGCATGATCTTCCTTGTTCTTGGAGAAAACCAGAATGTCGTCGAGATAGACCAAAACAAAGTCATTGGTGTAGGCGTTGAAGATGAAGTTCATCATGCGAGAGAACGTCGGAGGAGCGTTGGCAAGGCCAAAAGACATGACAATGTATTCATATGAACCAAAGCTTGTTCTGAATGCTGTTTTGGGAATATCTTCTTCACGAATGCGAATCTGGTGATAACCCATACGGATATCAAGCTTGGAGAATACTTGGGCACCTTTGAGTTGTTCGAATAGCTCATTGATGTTGGGAAGTGGGTATTTGTTCTTGATGGTCTTCTTGTTCACTGGACGGTACTCAACACAAAGCCGGTCCGTTCCATCCTTCTTCTTCACAAAAAGAACACAACAACCCCACGGAGAAGAACTAGGCCGGATAAGACCCATTTTCTCTTGCATATCGAGTTGCTTCTTTAGCTCCTTCAACTCTTCAGGTCCGAGCTTGTAAGGACGTTTGCACACAGGTTTCGTGCCAGGCTCAAGATCAATAACGAATTCAACTGGCCGGTGCGGAGGCATTCCTGGGATCTCTTCTGGAAAGACGTCTTGATATTCGCAAAAGACTGGAATTTGAGAGATGGCATCCAATTCACCCTTCTCAATGAGAGAAAACAGACGGATAGTATTATCCTGAGCGGCAAAGACAATTACATCCTCAGACGAATGAGTCAATTGAATCTGCCTGGCAGCACAATCAAGATGTGCCTTGTGCTTAGAAAGCCAATCCATTCCGAGAATAAGATCAATATCCGAGTTACCAAGAACAATTAGGGAAGAAAGGAACTTGTAGTCACCCAATGTGATAGTAACCTCCGAGACGCAGGTGTTAGCTGTCATCTGCTTGCCTGGTGACACAATTTGCAAGGAACTTTGCAGATACTGATAATCACACTCATACTTTGATGCAAAAGGTTTGGAAATGAAGCAATGTGATGCACCTGTGTCAAAAAGAACTTTTGCAGGAATATCATTAACAGGAAGGTTACCCATGATGACATCTGACGAGTCCTCTGCCTGAGCTGCATTCACCATATTGACCTTGGCGAACTTGGGGTTATGCTTGACCACAGGTGTACTTGCCGATCTGACAGGAGGAGGAGGAGGAAGACGCCTCTGGTTGAGACACTTGTTGGCATAGTGACCCTTCTGTTGGCACTTGTTGCACGCGACCTCTGAAAGCGGACGGTGATACGGAGCACTCGATCTTGGAGCTTGAGACGAAGTCTTGTTCTGAAAGCCAGGGTTGGGTGGGTGGGAAGAACCACTGCCACCTTTGCTCTTCAGCTGAAACGGCTGACGGAACGGAGGAGGAGGAAGCCAAAACTTCTGCTGCTTGGCCACTTGAGTAGAGGAAGAAGGAGTAACATCTCTGACTCGCTTCTTGGAAGCATCACACCTCAACTGAGCAGCCTCTTGCTTCAGTGCCATGTTTTAGAACTCATCGTATCTCAAGGTCTCGAAGAGGACAAGAGCTAGCTGAATTTCTTCTCTGAGACCACCCCTGAACTGATATATCATGCTCTTCTCATCAGGGACATCCTTCTTGGCAAAGCGGGCAAGCTTCTGGAACAACTTGTTGTAGTCATAGACAGACAAAGAGCCTTGCTTCAGATTGCGGAATTCCTCACGCTTGCTTTCAACCACACTCTAGGGAATATGATGAGCTCGGAAATCTCGACGGAAATCGTCCCAAGTGATAACACGTCCACCTCTGGAGTCCTTGTACTGCTGGAACCATTCTGCAGCTTGATCTTTGAGTTGGAAGGAAGCGAACTTAACAAAGTCCTCGGGCCTGACGTTACTGCACTCAAAATGCTTACACAGATCCACAAGCCAATCGTCAGCATCGGTTGCCTCAACACAATTGCTGAAAGTCTTTGGCCCGTTAGCAAGGAACTGGTTAAGTGTAGCAAAGTGACTCTGATTGCTGCCTTGATTCCCTTGACTGCCTTGATTGCGCTCTTGGAGAATTTGCATGATCAGCTGTGTGTTTGCATTGGTTGTGGCAATCACAGCATGCCATGCCTCTGGAGGAGGTGGAGGAGGTGGCGGACCAGGATTCGGAGTCGTGCGCGTTGGAGGAGCCATCCTGAAGAGGTTGACCACCATTAGCACATTGACAGATAAATATTGAAGCTGAATCCAACAGAATGAAAATTGCAACATATAGTCTTCACATCCGAACAAAATGAACGAATGCATTCCTCTTGAAGTGGTCACATATCCATAAATTGAGAAGCCACGTAGAATTAAGGTAGAGAAATAAATCAACAAGGTACGGATCAAGAACGAATAATCGGTAAGAAATCCCAATCTCAAACCAATATCCGTGGAAGAAGAACTAGAGCTACTAGAATTCCCACCTATGAAACTCCCGAACCTTTCCGGTTATGCAATCAGGTGTTGGGGATACAGGGGAAGCATAATATCTCACCCAAACTAGCAAATCCTACATCCAGCTGTATCCATCCTTCAACACATAACCAAGAAACCTTCGGAAACCATCTACCTCAACCTTCGAAAAGCATCCGTTATACAAGTTATGGCGATACTCCCGAACTCCCGCCCCAGTACTGGGTGGTGTTGAGGTTATCTCACCAATGAACTGCATAAAAGAGATTTTCGATGTCGGCGTACTAAACTCAGGTATTCCAGAACTGCAACGATAAAATTATGATGACAACACCTCAGAGCTCAACTCCCCGGGACACTTCCACTAAACCCCTGACAGGAGGCACCAAGTCAATGTTCTCATCATAAAACCATCGGTACGTTTCCAAGATACCCGCGTGATCCTAATTTTTTTTTGTGAAATTTAAGAAGAGAAGAGTCAAAACTCTACGTCAGGATGCCTTACCAGAGCGATGAGGAGACTGGGAAGTAAAAAGAATTCCTAAGCTCTCCGATATATAATTCCTAAATGACTCAAAACATTTTTCTAGACACAACTCGGCTGCTAAAAACGATCAAGCAATGGGGCTCCTAAGGTCGGGGAAGGCTCTGATTACCAACTTGTAACACCCACGATGCGACTATAGCCCCCACGTGTCGAGGCATGACTTAGAGACATAATCGCATTGAAGGCATATGTCACAAGTTAGGCAATCTTCACAACATCCCATGTAATATGATAATTAAAGGGAGATAACATAGTTGGCTTACACTCGCCACGTCAATCAAGTACATAATAACATTACATCATCCAAACACTCATGGCCCGACTACGGCGCCAAAATAAAAGAGAACCCAACATGCGACATGGTCCCGATCACCCCCAACTGGGCACCACTACTGATCATCGGGAAAGAAAACATAGTATCGTTGAGAGTCTTCGTCGAACTCCCACTTGAGCTCATACGCGTCTCCTGGAGCGGAATCATCAGGCCCTGCATCTGGTGTAATAGTAATCTATGAGCCACAGGGACTCAGCAATCTCGCACCCTCGCAGTCAAGACTATTCAAGCTTATAGGTAAGGCAAGATAAAATATGAGTGGAGCTGCAGCAAGCGACTAGCAAGTATGGTGGCTAACTTATTCGCAAAGGAGAGCGAGAAGAGGAGGCAAAGCATGAGCGAGAAGCTAGAGAACAACCTGCGCAAACATTACTCCAGCACCGTGTCCACCTCCCGGACTCCGCCGAGAAGAGGCCATCACGGTAACACACTCAGTTGATTCATTTTAATTAATTAAGGTTCAAGTTGTCTACAACCGGACATTAACAAATTCCCATCTGCCCATAACCGCGGGCACGGCTTTCGAAAGTTCAATCCCTGCAGGGGAGTCCCAACTTAGCCCATGACAAGCTCTCACGGTCAACGAAGGAATAGACCTCCTCCCAAGACGTTCCGATCAGACTCGGTATCTCGGTAACTCAAGACACTTCGACAGGTTAAAACAAGACCAGCAACACCGCCCGAATGTGTCGACAAATCCCGATAGGAGCTGCACATATCTGTTTCTCAGGGCACACTCAGATGAGCGCTCCATACAACTAAAACCAAACCTCGAGTTTCCCCGAGGGGGCGCTGCACATGACTCTAGTTTGGACCAACACTCAGAGGAGCACTGGCCCGGGGGGGGGTTTAAATAAGATGACCCGCGGGCTCCGGAAACCCGAGGGAAAAAGAGGCTAGGTGGCAAATGGTAAGACCAAGGTTGGGCATTGCTGGAAAAGCTTTAATCAAGGCGAACTATCAAGGGGTTCCCATTATAACCCAACCGCATAAGGAACGCAAAATCCGGGAACATAACACCGATATGACGGGAACTAGGGCGGCAAGAGTGGAACAAAACACTAGGCGAGAGGCCGAGCCTTCCACCCTTTACCAAGTATATATATGCATTAAGATAGCAAGATAATATAATGATATCCCAAAAAGTAAATAAAAGATGTTCCAACAAGGAACGGCCTCTGATCTTCACCTGCAACTAGCAACGCTATAAGAGGGGCTGAGCAATGCGGTAACATAGCCAATCAACGGTTTGCTAGGACAATGGTGGGTTAGAGGTTTGACATGGCAATTTGGGAGGCTTGCAAGCAAGTGGTAGGCATCGTAGCAATGGCATAGCAAAAGAGCGAGCAAACTAGCATAGCAAAGATAGTAGTGATTTCGAGGGTATGATCATCTTGCCTGCAAAGCTGTCAGAGTTGACTGGATCCTCAAAAGCAAACTCAACGGGCTCCTCTTTAGCGAACTCGTCTCCCGGCTCTACCCAAACAAGACAAACAAGCAACAAAGACACAATCAACCACGTGCAAAACTCAAGCAATAAGATACAATGATGGTATGCTATGCGGGATGCGATGCGGGATGCAAAATGCAAGATATGACAGGAAATGCATGAACCTGGACTCAACTTGGAAAACCAAGTGTTCCAATAGAAATATGGGATGAAATCACTTGAAAACGATATAAAGGTCATTGGAATCGGAGTTACGGTTTGCAAATGGCAAGCGTTTTAAGAATGACACCGGTCTGCGATTTACAGCAAGTAGGCATCTAAATGCAATGAAATGAACATGCCACAGCATCCAAACATGGCAACAAAATACATGTCAGGGAAGCATTCAAGATGCTTAACAAAAGACTAGCACTGAGCCACGGCCAATTCATCCATTACGAGGTTCAAATAAGCATGGCAAAAACGCAAATGCAAAACAGATCTCAGACTTAGTGAAATTAACACTTGTCTGAAATTTCAGATCATGAAGCCCTCTTCGGAGCAACAAAACAACATGCTAAAGGACCTGATCATGGAAAAGAAGAACATGGCATGGAGCTACTCAACAAGCTTAACAAAAGACCCTAAGTGACCTGGGGCCAAAAGGGATCACAAAATATACTAACGAGCACACGAACATAACTAAAACACGATCAGTTTTCAGACTTAGTGAAAACTGAGACATGCTGAAATATAACTCACGAAGGCATGTAAACGAGCTCGATGCACTCACTATGGTTCAAGTCATGGCAAGGAAAGCATATATCCATTAAGAAGGCACAAAATGCAAGCTATACATGGCAAGAACAATGGCATAGCATGCACGGATCAACTACAATAACATCGGCAAAATCGCAAACGAGTTGACGATCTGCCCAGATTCGCAATGAAGCAAAAGTAGAGCTCGATTGACTCAAGCTAGGGTGCTCCATAATTGCAAACAAAGACATGGATGGATAGAGCACTACAAGATTAATGAAACTCCCTTACTGATCATCCTCAAGAGAGGCACGGATCACTACGAAATAGCATGAACATGTGGCATCATGAACTAAATAATCCCAGACTTAGTGAAACCTACCAAGTCCCTGAAAACAGATTTACCGGGTGCCTCACTTTGCAAGCTTGCACAAGTCACCACACACATCCTAAAAATGCATGGGTTGCACCTCTGGAAAGATAACAAGACCATTAACAAAACATATGAAGGACTCACAGGCATATCATGCACACAATAATCATGGCAAAAATGACAAAAGTCTAAGATGAACTAGCAGATCTAACAAATAACTCACGAAGCCTCCTTCTAACAGAATTTCGGGCATCAAGATGAGCTCAAATGAAAATGATGCAATGGAATGAAATGATGTACTCTCTGAGATGAACATTTTGATATGCTATGTGCCCAAATCGAAGCTACGGATGCGGAGAAATGGCAGGTCAAAGTATGCACAAAAAATTAGGGTTAGAGAGACAAAAGTCAACCGAAAAAAAACAGATCTCAGATCTGCACGCTTTACGAGGATCGCTGGGGTCCCTATTCACTGGAGTTGGAGCGCTCGCCGGAGATGCAAGGAAGAGGCGGCCGGATCCGGCACCGGTCGCCGGAGAGGAGCGGCGTGGAGGCGGCGGGGCGGCGTGGTCGCCCGCGTTGGCGCGATGGCACGGCGGCCAGCGGTGGCGGC
>NC_057794.1:221634694-221653022 GCF_018294505.1 Triticum aestivum | reverse complement strand
GTAAATTTTGTCCGGCGGCGGCGTGGGGAATGGATCTAGGGTTTCGGAGAGGGGGAGAGATCCGAATTTCGGGGGGGGGGGTCTATTTATAGGCATAAGTGGAGCTAGGAGAGTCCAAATGAGGTGCGGTTTTCGGCCACGCGATCGTGATCGAACGCTCTAGGAGATGGAGCAGAGTTTGGTGGGTTTTGGGCCAAATTGGAGGGGTGTTGGACTGCAACACACACGAGGCCTTTTCGGTCCCTCGGTTAACCGTTGGAGTATCAAACGAAGTCCAAATGATACGAAACTTGACAGGCGGTCTACCAGTAGTAAACCAAGGACGCATGACAAATCTCGGTCCAATCCAGAAATGTTTAACCCCCACACATGAAAGAAAGCTAGAATTGACCACCGGAGGAGAATGAAGCGCCGGAATGCAAAACGGACAACGGGGAAAATGCTCGAATGCATGAGATGAACACGTATGCAAATGCAATGCACATGATGACATGATATGAGATGCATGACAACGAAAAACAACACATGGAGACAAAGACCCGAACCCGAGAAATAAATATAACTTAACACCGGAAACAGCAAGAGTTGGAGTACAAATTGGGAAAGTTATATCCGGGGTGTTACAACTCAACATCGCCAGTGGGCTATGATGGGACTCATCGTTATTTTCTGCTACTTTCCGCTGTTTGATTGAATAAAGCTAGCCAAGTGCTATGCAGATTGTTTTATTTTATATATTCTGGATCATACGATGTAATAAATGATGCACTTGCTATTCTGGTATTCATCTATACTGTGTGTGCTAGCGAGTTCGATCCAGGGACTAGCACGGTAAGCACAGAGACTCAAATCCTTTGAGGTTTGGTCGTTACAGTGGGGGCGCCCCCCTAGGGCGCGCCCCCTTGCCTTTTCCCCGACGCCAACACCTCTTATAAATCCCAAAAACCATAGAAATAAACCTAGACCAAGAGTTTTGCCGCCGAAAGCCTCTGTAGACACGAAAAATCAATCGGGAGCCCGTTTCAGCACCCTGCCGGAGGGGAAAACCATCACCGGTGGCCATTTTCATCATCCCGGCGATCTCCATGACGAGGAGGGAGTAGTTCACCCTCAAGGCTGAGGGTACGTACCAGTAGCTATGTGTTTGATCTCTCTCTCTCTCATGTTCTTGATTTGGCACGATCTTAGTGTACCACGGGCTTTGTTACTATAGTTGAATCATATGGTGTTTCTCCTCCTGTATCTTCTTGTGATGAATTGAATTTTACCTTTGAGATTTCATTATTATCGGATTAAATATTATTATGGATTTGAGAACACTTGATGTACGTCTTGCGTGTGTTGATAATGGGGTGTTCTATTGATGCACTTGATGTATGTTTTGGCACTCAACTCGCGGATTCCCGAGGTGACATTGGGGTAATCTATGCATAGGGGTTGATGCACGTTTTTGTCCTTGTTTCTTAGGTAGGAATCTTGGGGCACTCTTTGAGGTTCTTTGTGTTGGATTAAATATTATGAATCTGAAGTTGTTTGATGCATATCGTATAATTGACCCACGGATACTTGTGGTGGTGTTGGAGTATCTAGGTGACATTAGGGTTGATTGATGTGTATCATATGGTGTTATTTTACTACGAACTCTAGGGTTGTTTGTGACCCTTATAGGAATAGCTCAATGGATTGATCGAAAAGAATAACTTTGAGGTGGTTTTGTACCCTACAAACAATGTTCTCCGTGATAGGAACATTGGAGTGACTTTTGTTGCATGTCGAGGGATTGCCATATCATCTAATTATGTTATCATTGTTGATAGAACTTGCACTAGTGAAAGTATGAACTCTAGGCCTTGTTTTCAAGCATTGCAATACCGTTTTCGCTCACTGTAAGTGCATCTAGTGCCCCTTAGGGATTTTGGTGTATTGAAGACATATAGGTTAAGGGACTAATGTGTTTATGAGTGTACGCATGTCTATAAGTCTATGAGGAGTTTGATATTTATAGAGAAAGTCGACCCCTAAAAATGAAGTTCTTCGTGTGAAGACTTTGGTATTCTGAAGACTTTCTGAAGACTTTGAAAGTGAAGAAAATGGTGTAACCTTTAAGACTTGGTATTCATTCGAGGAACATAAAGCGTGAAGACTTTTGTTTTCATAGTTTCATTTTCTCTTTCTTGAGTCATAGGAAACACCGTACTGTTAAAGGGGGTCGAGGAAATACTAAGGAAAAATTTCCATGTGATGCTCAACTCAAAATCCTACACCTACCAATCCCTTCGAGTGAAGCCATTAGAAATCTCATACAATCCAGTCATATTCTTTAGTGACAGAGACGAAGTTCTTCTGGTCTTTGAGGAATTTGTTCTGACTGAGGAGTTAGGAATTCGCCAGTGCGGATTTCCTACATAGTGAGGAACATGATAGCCCTGAGGATTTTGCTACTCAAAATTCCGACCATTGCTGTGCTATGCGCCAGCTGTCCCAAAATATCTATCCACCTAACGGTAATATCATTGAAGGGCATTTATGTCTTATCATGTCGGGCTGCTCCCTAGGCTATAAATAGCTGCCCCCCTACAACCACTAGCTGGTTGGCTGCTCCGAGAGAAACTAACACTTGTCATTTGAGAGCAACCCATCCTCCAAGGACTTTGAGCGAAAATCATCAAGTGAGGAAAAACCAAAAACCCAAAACCCAAACACCTACAAACCCCAAGTGATTGAGCATCACTGAAGAGATTGATCCTACGTGGATCCGACGCTTGTTACCTTTGAAGACTGTGCTTCTTCCAGACGGTTAGGCGTCATGGTCTAGAGCATCCAAGAGGAATTGTGGATCGCCGAGTGACCAAGTTTGTGAAGGTTTGGAAGTCACCTGAAGACTTACCACGAGTGATTGGACGAGGTCTGTGTTACCTTAGTTCAAGGAGAATACGGTGAGGACTGGGTGTCCTGAGCTACGTGTTCAGGACTGGGTGTCCGGGACTGTGTGTCCTCGAGTTTAAATACTCAGCCGCTCCAACCAGACGTACAACTGAGACAGCAGTTGGAACTGGTCTACCAAATCATTGTCTTCACCAAGCTTACTGGTTCTATTTCCTCAACTCTTTCATTTCCTCATAACTGTGTTGTGTGCTTGTTCATATCTGTGTTTGAAGACTTTGACTGAAGACTTTCTCAATTTCCTCAGTTTAATTTCTTCAGTCTGTTTGTCTTCATCCTGTGTTATCCTGTGTTTACGCTTCTGTACTCTGTGCCTGTCTTCATTTCATCATGATGACTATGCTTGTATTCTGTTATGTTTACTTTTGAGTACTCATTCCGCTGCTGGTAGTTCTTCGCTAAGGAATTTCCTCACCAGCAAATTCCTTAGTGAAGAATTTCATAAAAATCGCCTATTCACCCCCCCCTCTAGTCGATATAACGCACTTTTAATTGGTATCAAAGCAAGGTACTCCCTTGTTCTGTGTGATTTTGGTTTAACCGCCTGGAGTTTTAGTTATGTCGACCGCAGGTATGATCAAGGTTTCTGCTGGGTGTCCTACCTTCGATGGGACGGACTACCCCTACTGGAAGAATAAGATGCGAATGCATCTTGAAGCAATTGATAACAATCTCTGGTATGTTGTGGGAAATGGTGTTCCCTCGGTCACACCTTCTCTGAATGCTGCTGATGTGAAGAGATTCAAGCAACTCGACTCTCAAGCGAAGAATATCATATGTGGCCATATGAGCAAAGGACAGTATGGCAGAGTGAGTGCTTTGGAGACAGCGAAGCTTATCTGGGACAGGTTGTCCAAAGTGAATGAAGGAGTCTCAACTCAGCGTGACTCTCATGTTGATGTTCTTCGCAATCTCTTCAACCGCTTCAAAAGACTCGACAATGAAAATGTTCAACAAACCTTCGATCGCCTCACTGACATCTCAAATGAGCTTCAAGCACTTGGTGCCACTGACATCACCGACCATGAGGTGGTGAAGAAATTGCTGAGATCGCTTGATTCCTCATTTGACACTCTGGCATTGATGATACAAGAACGTGCTGACTACAAGTCACTTGATCCCGCTGATATTCTCGAAAGGCTAAATACTCATGAGTTCCAACTTGCTGAAAAGAGAGATCTCTATGGTTCAAGCTATGGCAGAACACGTGTACTGAAGGCCAAGGCCATATCTGAGTCCGAAGATGAAGACTCTAGTAGCAGCCTTGGTGATCCTGAAGAACTAAGCCATGATCTGGCTCTGCTTGTGAAGAAGTTCCAAAAGTTCTCAAGACGTGGTCGCTTTGGGAGACCCTCAAGGAGCAGTGATTCCTCATCAAGTGACTACAAGAGGAGGCTCTGCCACAAATGCAAGAAGCCTGGACATTACATTCAAGATTGTCCTCAATGGGAAAAGGAATCAAAAAAGAAGAAATACAAGGATTACAGTTTCGATGATGCGAAGAAAAAGAAGAAATCCACAAAATCCTCATCATCAAAATCCTCAAAGCCTTCATATCACAAGAAGAGCAGCTCCAAGAAGGCCAGTGTATTCATTGACAAGGAAATGGACTCTAAGGCTGAATCTGAAGAAAATGAGGAAGAGGAGTCATCTGAGGAGTCCGAATCCGGAGTGGCAAGCCTAGCTCTCGCTACTGCATTCGTCAGCAAGTCTATCTTCAACACTGAAGAAAATAACCTCACCAACAAAGCTGATGAAGGGGATGATGACTATGCTCCCACCTACTGCTTCATGGCAAAGGGTGCCAAGGTACTCAAATATACCTCATCTGAATCAAGTGAGAATGAATCTGATGAAAATCTTAAGCCAGCTATTCTAAACTTGCTAAGATTGTTGTAAAACAACAAAGGGCTTTAGAAAAGGTTCAAAACATGCTAGACAAAAGTGATGATAAGAATTGGATCGCACTAAAGCCCTAACTGAAAATCTTCAGAGATTTCATACTAGGTTTGACAATCTTCAAAGTCATCATAAACTCTCTTATCCGATCATGAGAAGCTTTCTTATGAATTTCTTCAAAGAAAGCAAGACCTTGAGAAGCTAAGAGTGAGTTATGAAGATCTTCAGAAGGAGCGCGATTCATTACTTGCTCAACAAATCAGTGCTTCTCAGGAAGAATTTGTTCCTCCATGCTTGAAGTGCATTGAACGTGAATCTGCTAATTCTTCACCTGAATGTTCAAATGCTGCTAATGTTTCAAATTCTTCACATTTCTCTGCTATCACTAATTCCTCATCTGAGGACATTGCTAGTATCACTAACGATGCAGGACTGAAGGAATTGTACACGACAGGCAGGTACAAAAGCCTCAAAGGGCATCAGGCTCTTTGTGATGTGCTTAAAAAGCAGATCCTCAACAGGAACCCTAAGAAAGAGGGTATCGCCTTTGAGAGGAAACTCAATGCTGATGGTACATATTGGAAGCCTGAGCAGTACCCCAAAACTACATGGGTTGCTGCAAAGGGACCTCCAGTTGATCCATCTAACTTATCTAGATTTGCATGTGAATCTCCTCATTCTGATGATGAGTCAATTGACTCCAACTATAAACTGTTCAAAAATCAGAATGGTGAAGTATTTGCTAGATATGTTGGCACTAACTGCAGGAACGGCTCCCCTATGAAGAAAATCTGGGTTCCCAAAAGATGCCTTGAAAATCTTCAGGTGAATGTCATCATGATGCCACCTGTGAAGAATAGGAACCCCAGATCAAATTTTTCATATGGACCAAATTCTTCATATGGATTCAAGTCCTTATACGGACCAAATTCCTCATATGGATCAAAGTCCTCATATGAACATCATCGTGCTAACCCGTCTATTTCTCAGGGAAGATCTAAGGATTATGGATATGTTCATTATTCTTCAAATCATTATGTCCATAATTCCTCGAAGAATTTCTCTGCATATTCTTATGCTTACTCTAACCCCTCTTATGTGAAACTAAATGGACTGGCTTCTATGCCATCCTTCTCGTATGGAGCTCGCAGAATGATGAATTCTTTGCCACCCCTGTAGATGTGGGTGGTGAAGAAAAAGAACTAATCTCTTCTGCAGGGTCAGGTCTCTAGACATACATAATCGTCTGAAGAATTTGCTGGAGACCTGAGTATGCCTGATAGGACGCAGGCTAATCATGAAGAAATGAACTTTCATTTCTCACGTCCTCATATTGCTTTATCAGTTCTTTTACTTGATGAAATTGATCTGATGAATTGATGTCATATTCTTCACTGATGAAGTATATGAGTTTGTAAGCTGCACTAATTCATCTGCAGGATGATCAACCCAAAGCCACTGAGTGGGTCCTTGATAGTGGATGTACAAACCACATGACTGGTGACAAGAATCTATTAATGGATGCTCCATTATCTCCGTCGCATCTGAAGCATATCATCTTTGCTGACAAAGGCAAAAGTCAGGTATTGGGTCTAGGTAAGGTTGCCATTACAAAGGATCGACACATGGACAAAGTCATGCTTGTTGAGTCCTTAGGATACAACCTTATGTCTGTCTCAATGCTTTGTGATCTTGATATGGTTGTTGTCTTTGGCAAGTACCGTTGTGTTGTGGTTATGGAAGCTGGCAATTCCAAAGTCTTCGAAGGCTTTAGGAGAGGAGACCTATATATTGTTGATTTCTCTACAGGACCACAACCAGCCGTGTGCTTACTTGCAAAAGCTTCAGAAGGTTGGCTCTGGCATCGACGACTTGGTCATGCAGGCATGAGGAATTTGCACACGCTTGCGAAGAAGAAGCATGTCATTGGCATCGAGAATGTCAAATTCCTCAAGGATCAACTATGCGGAGCCTGTGAAGCTGGGAAGATGACCAAGGTCAAGCATCCAGCGAAGACTATCATGACCACCACTCGCCCATTTGAATTGCTTCACATGGATCTCTTTGGTCCTAATCATTATTCTGCTATTTCAAATGAAGCATCTCAATATGGCATTGTTATTGTTGATGATTATTCTCGCTACACATGGGTACACCTTGTTACTTACAAACATGAAGTGCATGAAGTCTTCAAACGATTTTCCTCGAGGGCTTCAACCAACTTTGGTGTGAAGATCAAGCACATCATAAGTGACAATGGCACTGAGTTCAAGAATTCTGGTCTCAATGACTATCTTGATGAACTTGGTATTACTCATGAGTTATCTACTCCTTATACTCCTCAGCAGAACGGCGTCATGGAGCGCAAGAACATGACTCTTGCTGAGATGGCTCGCACTATGCTTGATGAATACAAAATGCCTCGTCGTTTCTGGACTGAGGCAATTGATACTGCGTGCCACATCATCAACAGAGTATATCTTCACAAACTCTTCAAAAAGACTGCCTATGAACTCCTCACTGATAAGAAACCCAATGTAAGTTATTTCAAAGTCTTCGGTGCTAAATGTTGGATTAGAGATCCGCATCACAACTCAAAATTTTCACCGAAAGCACATGAAGGTTTTATGCTTGGTTACGGAAAGGACTCGCACACCTACAGAGTCTTCAACAACGTTCTTCACAAAGTTGTTGAAACTGTAGATGTGCAGTTTGATGAAATTAATGGCTCGCAAAGAGAGCACCTACCTACTGTGATAGACGAACCAGCACCTGAGGAAACTATCAAGTTCAAGGCTACTGAGGATGTCATTCCTACTGAAGGATCTGCTGAAGAATTCATTCCAGAACATGAAGAACGTCGAGCTAATGCACTTGAAGAAAATGGTGCTGAAGAAAACGCTGATCAAATTCTTCAACGACAACCAGCTCATCCTCGCATTGCAAAAGAAGTGCAAGTTGAAAAGATCGTCAATGACATCAAAGCGCCAGGTCCTCTCACACGCTCAAAAGCTTCACATTTGTCTAACTTTTGTGGGCACTATGCTTTTGTCTCTATTACAGAGCCCACTAAGGTAGATGAAGCATTTCTGGAGCCTGAGTGGATTCAGGCCATGCAAGAAGAATTACATTAGTTCGAGCTCAACAATGTCTGGGAACTGGTCAACGTCCAGATCCTCGCAAGCAAAATATCATCGGCACAAAGTGGATCTACCGCAACAAGCAAGATGAAAATGGCCTTGTGGTGAGGAATAAGGCACGGCTTGTAGCTCAATGCTACACATAGGTTGAAGGAATTGATTTCGATGAAACTTTTGCACCTATTGCTAGACTTGAGGCTATTCGCATATTACTTGCTTATGCTAACCATCATGATATCAATTTATATCAAATGGATGTGAAAAGTGCATTCCTCAATGGTAAGCTTTAGGAAGAAGTATATGTTGCTCAACCCCCAGGTTTTGAAGATCCAAAGAATCCTGACAAAGTCTTCAGACTCAACAAGGCCCTCTATGGCCTCAAGCAGGCCCACGGGCTTGGTATGATACTTTGAAGGAATTCCTCATGACGAAAGGCTTCAAACCCGGTTCACTCAACCCTACCCTTTTCACTAAATCTTATGATGGTGAATTGTTCGTGTGCAAAATATATGTTGATGATATTATCTTTGGTTGTACCGACCAACTTTATAGTGATGAATTTGCCTATATGATGAGTGAAGAATATCAAATGTCTATGATGGGAGAGTTGAAATTCTTCTTAGGTCTTCAAATTCGTCAACAACGCAATGGCATATTCATATCTCAGGAGAAATACCTCAAGGATGTACTGAGGAAAATTCGGCATGCAAGATTGCAAAGGCGTCAAAATTCCTATGCCCACAAATGGCCATCTGTGCACTGATGAAAATGGTATTGACTTTGATCATAAGGTATACCGCTCCATGATAGGTTCTTTATTGTACTTATGTGCATCTAGGCCAGATATAATGCTTAGTGTTTGCATGTATGCCCAATTTCAAGCTACACCGAAGGAATCACACCATAAGGCTGTGAAGCATATTCTTCGATATCTAGCTCACACACCAACACTTGGATTATGGTACCCGAAGGGCTCGGCTTTTGATCTCATTGGATATTCTGACGGTGACTATGCTGGTGATCGTGTGGACCGCAAGTCAACATTTGGTACATGTCATTTCCTCGGACGATCTTTGGTCTGTTGGTCCTCGAAGAAACAGAACTGCGTATCACTATCTACTGCTGAAGCGGAGTACATTGCCGCTGGTTCTTGCTGTGCCCAATTGCTATGGATGAAGCAAACTCTCAAGCACTATGGAGTCAACATGAAGAATGTGCCTCTCTTCTGTGACAATGAGAGTGCCATCAAGATTGCTCACAACCCAGTTCAACACTCGAAGACAAAGCACATTCAGATTCGTCATCATTTTCTTTGTGATCATGTGTTGAAGGGCGACATTTCTATTGAGCATGTGAAGACTGAAGAACAGCTAGCCGATATCTTCACAAAGCCCTTGGATGAGAAGAGATTTAGCAAGTTGAGGTGTGAGCTAAATATCCTAGAATCTTCGAATGTTCTTTGAAAAGGACACTCATCCTAACACTAATGCAAAATTGATGACTTAGATGTGCAACACATGAAGAAACATTTTTTCTTCAATCAATGAAGAATAACACTCTTAGTGTGAAGAAATTAATGAAGAATTTGATTCTCAGAACCCTACGATAATTGTACGCAGTGTCTGAAATCATCATTCTTATACGGTGGATCACGCCACCACCAAAAGTTGAAATTCGTCAAATTATTCATATTCTTCAACTTTGCATAGTCTTCACTGGTTCCATCGTTTTTCTTCATTGGCTATATATATATATATATATATATGAGTTTATGTCCTCTACAACATTCACTTATTGCTATTTTTTCAAGTTGGTTTTCTGCTAAGTGAATGTGATCGGACCCTTCCCCTCTATGCTATACTCAACCCAATCTGTTCACAAATTCTTCATGTGCGTTCTATTTGAAACTCGTTCAAAATCCTCACTGTGTCCTTGTCAGCTGAAGAAATTGCGAACGGAACTTTAAAACCTATCTTATCAAAATTTTCGGCTTTGCCGCTCAAACCGTTCTGCATCCCACGATACACTTATCCACTCACCCATGATCTAACACGATCTCCACCTCTCACTACGTGGGTGACACATGTCATGCTAATGAGAAGGGTCAGGGGCACGTTCGTCCAATTTCTTTGGGCGAGCAGTTTTTCACCGTGGCTACAAATACCCCTCCTTCCCTTCCTCACTTATTTTACTCCGCTCGATCTCTCTCCATCTCGAGCTTCTCAAACCCTAGCGCCACCGCTACTTCATCACCGCCGGTGAGGAAGAGCTTCACTGCCTCGACCTCGTCGCCGACGTACTCGCGCAGACCGCGGAAATCTTCACTCCGCCGCCGCCGTAGCTGTCTTCCTCCGCCAAGTTAGGGTGTGGAAGATCTGCACAGACGAACTTCACATCTCCTCACTCCAGTTCATCGTGTTCTTCGTCCAGGGTAATTAAAAGTTACTTTTACTACCCTTGTTGATTCGAATGATTATCTTGAAAATCTTCAAAGGTGTTTTTCTTCATAGATTCACACAGTAAACACCTCACAGGTCATATATTCTTGATTCGTTTCTCTAAGCCATGTTTTTCTTCAAGATTCCTCAAATGTGTGGATTTTTAATCTACTCTCTGGAACCTAAGACAAAGAACGCTTAGTGAAATTCTTCAAGACTCATCTGGTCAAATTACTCTAACTTGCTCTTTTTACAAAACCTTCTGAGAATGCATATGAACTCTCCAAATTCCTCGCAACTATACTCTGTTCACAGGTACACATGTCAGCTCCTGAATCACTAGGTTCTCATCAACTTAACTCATTTGCAGTGTTCCTCAAAGAAAAGTTGCATACTTCTTCAGAGAATTCAATTGTTCAAATTCCTCAACTAAAGAAAATGGCTGATGGTAAGAAGCCACAGAGGGGAGGAAAGAGGCCTGAGGTAAATACAGCATTTGAGATCCCTGATGAAATATATGCTGGGTACTGCACACCTACTGAGGAAACCAAGAATGAGCGCAAAATGCGCATTCAAAAGATAGAGAGGAGATGGGCAAGAGAGTGGAGGGAATACGAATATGTCACTCCTAAGTACATGAAGAAATTCACACTCAATCCTCCATGCCCAAGACCTCCATTGGCACCTGGCCAAATCGCTGATCCCACCAGCCTCAAGCGCGGTGAGGACTATCCTGGTGAATGGGCCAAGCGCCAAGCCATGTTGGCTAAGCAAGCCAGAGAAGAAGTGAGGAAATTCAGTGAAGACTCTGCTGCTGCTGCTGCCTCTGCTAAGGCCTCTGCTGTCAAGCCAAAGAAGGCTATGTCAAAGAAGCCTGCGCGCAAGCCAAGTGCTTCACCAACAATGCCCTCAAGGCCAAGTTCCTCAGCAATGCCCTCACAGCCAGAATCCTCAAAGCCCTCACGGCCAATTCCTCATGCTGCTCCTGTTCCTCCAAAGTCCTCAGCTCCTCCGCCAAAGCCCTCAGCTGTTCCGACTAAATCCTCAGCACCTGTGCATCTCGCCTCGTGCCAAAGGACTGCAGGCATTTCCATTGTCTCAGGTGTCTCAGCCAGTTCCTCAGCTGCACCAAGTTCCTCAGCTGGCCCCTCACTGCTGAAGACAAAGGCCACTGCTGGACGAGGTCCTTGCCCAAGTCCTCAAAAGAAACAAGTCGCTTTCCAAGTACCGTCTGAAGAAGACGAAGCTGATGATGATGAACTTGCAGAAATCATTAGAGACAGGCAAGTCAGGGCCGCTAGAGCCAAAGGATCAGAGGTGCCACTGCTTTTGGATCCCAAGTTGATCCTCGACTACATTGACGTCTGGCACAAGGACCCCAACACTCCCTTGCCTGACTTCAAGCTGACTCCTGGCCAAAGTCACATGCTGACCCACTTCATTCAAGAAGAAAAGTGGAAATTTGAGAAGGCCAGGTAGATCAAGAAAGCGCAGTACAAGAAAGAGCGCTATCTGAAGAAAAACATTGTCTCTATGACAACTGAAGAACTTGTCACTATTCAAACTGAGATCAAGAAACTCAGTGATGACTTTGACGCATATCGCGCTGATTGGCTTGGAGCCAAGGTTCGTTTTGTGAAACTTGCGGATAACTTCACTTCCAATGTTGCAGCCCTAACGCAACAGGAAATTCCTCAGGCTGAAGCATCTGCTCAGCCTACTGAAGAAAATTCTAGCACCACTGATGACAATCAGGCTGCTGAAGAAAATGTGAGTTCCAGGGCTGATGACTGCATCCCAGCCACTGAAGAAATTGCCAGGGCACCCACTAGTGGTGTGCGTGAAGAAACTGAAGAACTTAGGGCAACTGCATCAGTTGTGCCTGAAGTAAATCAATCAGATTCCTCAGCTGCTCCTGCACCAACTTCAACTTCAATCCTTCCATCTGCATCGGATGTGAAGAAGACCAAGGCTGCAGAGAGTGCTACAGTGAAGAAAAGGAAAGCATCAGCTGCTTCAGATTCTTCAGCTCCGAAGAAAATGAAGCCTATGACAAGTTCATTTGCAAATCCGATTGATGTTGTTCCCATCTCAACCAGGCCATCAAAGGACCTTGTTCCTTTTGATGAAGAATATGTGATCCCCAGCAGATCTGATGAAGAAACTCCTTCTGCTGCTTCGTCTAAACCGTTGGATGAAGAAATTGAAGTGGATGCGATCCCTTCAACACCTATCATCTCCTCGCCTATGCCTCAGTTCACAGCTGAAGAGGCTGGCATTGAAGAAATGGAAGATGAAGATGTGGACATTGGCTGCTCCACACCCGTAATCAGTGATGAATTCTGGGAAAGTCAGCATCCAAACTCACCAATGTTCACCCCTCTACAACAAATTCCTCAGTCCCCCACACAAACTGTACATATGGGCTCTGAAGAAACTCATCCCACTGCATCTGTCCATGAGGAAATTCCAGCCACTAGCGCTGAAGAAACTACTGCTGCTGAACAACCAATGACGCAGACTGTCACTAAGGAGGCACCAGAAATTCCTCAGCCTGAAGAACCTGCGATTGAGATTCCTGAGGTCATGATGCAACTCACTGACACTCCTCTGCCAAAGCCAAAGGACCCATTCTCACGCAAGCAAAAGTTCAAGGCTGATGATTTCTTCGGCGACCACGTATTCTTTGAAGAATACAACCCATATAACTCTGCTCGCATTAGGAAGAGGTGTTTCTGGACTGCTAGTCAAGCCAATTTCTATTCCTCAGTGTTGTTCAACAAGGAGAAGATCTTCTACCATGAGCATATTCCTCACGTGGATATGGAATCTCTGACGTGCTTCGCACTAGTCCTCAGTGTTCTTCACGACGCAGGACTGCTAAACTTTTGCTCTGACATCTGCGATTGGAATGAAGAACTGGTTCTTCAATTCTATGCAACACTGCACATCACTGGAGATGCCAAAGATGTGAATTCCTGGGTGTTGGACTAGATGTCTGAAAACACTCACTACACTGCACCAGCCTCTGAATTGCTTCGTGCTCTACCACTCAGTCCTCCCCTTGAAGAAGCTTGCTGCATCTACAGTGAACCTGACCTCACACATCATTACATGCAGGTGCCGATGAAACCTTTGAAGCCAGGTCAGGCACCAAGAACCAAATTCCTCATGAAGGAATTGATGTACGTGCACAGAACTGTCTATCGTATTCTTATGAGGACAATCAGTCCTATCAAAGGCCACGACTCATCTAATGAGGAAATTGTTGGCATCATGAAGAATCTAGTATTCAACATCGTTCATGGCATTCCTGTCAATTATCAAGATTTCTTCATGAGGACTATGGCCAATGTTGCATTGTCTCCGTTTGAGCTGAAGCCTTACCTTGGATTATGAGATTCCTCAGGACAAGGTCTTCACTCAAGTACAAAGCTGATTTCCAGAATCAACTCAGCTACTTGCCCCCAATTGAAGTCCTCAAGCAGACATATTCCTCAGTTGATGGAAAGGGCAAGACACCAGCTGTAATAGATGAAGGCATTCGTCCATTGGATGGTCAGTTTCGCAAAGCTGCATATTATTCCACCAATGACGACTCTGCCACACACAACTCTGCCAATGCACCCAAGTCCACTCCTCAAGCCACTGCTCCGTGCGTGATGACTGACCGTGAACTTCTGCTTAGTCTTCACCAGAAGGTGGATCGAAATCACAAATGGGTTAAGCGTCAGTTTGGTTCACTTCTTCACAACATGACCACCACACACAATGCAGTGAAGAAAAACCACTACTACCTCCATCAAGTCTTCGGTCGCACCTGGGCAATCCTGTCACATCTGTATGGTGACGAAGATCTGAAGAATATGGGTCTCAAAGAAGATTTTGACTGGTCTGCACCTCCACCGAAGAAATTCAAGAAGGTCAAGGTTCCTTCTCTGGTGGCCAGCTCATATTCTTCATTGCGCGACACTGATGAAAATGAAGACTTGGACGACACTGCGGCAGGCCCTACTACAACAAACAACCCCAACAACGCTGGCGCTCCTTCATCAACTTAATATTCTTCAGGGGCGTTAGTCCTCATATTCGTTCCTTTTGGTCATTTGATGACAAAGGGGGAGAATTTTGAGTTAGTCTTCAAGCGGGTCTTTCTATATGGGCGTTTTTTTGTTAAGTTACAACTCTCGTTCTTCTGCGACTTTAGTGGATCGAGTTGTAAACTTAAACCCGATGGTGCTCTCATACTCTTGATACGTTTTTTTGCATGCTTATTCCTCGTTAATATTATTGCACGCATGCTGAATTACATCAGTCACCATATTTCATCATGCATTTCAAATTCTTCATTGTTATATATCAAATGCGTGTATGAATTACAAGATATAGGGGGAGATCTCCATGATTCAACTCTTCAAGTGTGCATTGCTTCAAAAGCAAATTCCTCACTATGCACATCTTCAGGGGGAGTTCTTCTATATCTTGCAATCAAATTCCTCAATATTAGTAGTTACACTTCATATGTTTATCCCCGTTGAAAACTTAACCTATACTGTTATCAATCACCAAAAAGGGGGAGCTTGTAAGTGCATCTAGTGCCCCTTGGTGATTTTGGTGTATTGAAGACTTATAGGTTAAGGGACTAATGTGTTTATGAGTGTACACAGGTCTATAAGTCTATGAGGAGTTTGATATTTACAGAGAAAGTCGACCGCTAAAAATGAAGTTCTTCGTCTGAAGACTTTGGTATTCTGAAGACTTTCTGAAGACTTTGAAAGTGAATAAAATGGTGTAACCTTGAAGACTTGGTATTCATTTGAGGAACATAAAGCGTGAAGACTTTTGTTTTCATAGTTTTATTTTCTCTTTCTTGAGTCATAGGAAACACCGTACTGTTAAAGGGGGTCGAGGAAATACTAAGGAAAAAATTCCATGTGATGCTCAACTCAAAATCCTACACCTACCAATCCCTTCGAGTGAAGCCATTGAAAATCTCATACAATCCAGTCATATTCTTCAGTGACAGAGACAAAGTTCTTCTGGTCTCTGAGGAATTTGTTCTGACTGAGGAGTTAGGAATTCGCCAGTGCGGATTTCCTACACGGTGAGGAACATGATAGCCCTGAGGATTTTGCTACTCAAAATTCCGACCGTTGCTGTGCTATGCGCCAGCTGTCCCAAAATATCTATCCACCTAACGGTCATATCATTGAAGGGCATTTATGTCTTATCATGTCGGGCTGCTCCCTAGGCTATAAATAGCTGCCCCCTACAACCACTAGCTGGTTGGCTGCTCTGAGAGAAACTGACACTTGTCATTTGAGAGCAACCCATCCTCCAAGGACTTTGAGCAAAAATCATCAAGTGAGGAAAAACCAAAAACCCAAAACCCAAACACCTACAAACCCCAAGTGATTGAGCATCACTGAAGAGATTGATCCTGCATGGATCCGACGCTTGTTACCTTTGAAGACTGTGCTTCTTCCAGACGGTTAGGCGTCATGGTCTAGAGCATCCAAGAGGAATTGTGGATCACCGAGTGACCAAGTTTGTGAAGGTTTGGAAGTCACCTGAAGACTTACCACGAGTGATTGGACGAGGTATATGTGACCTTAATTCAAGGAGAATATGGTGAGGATTGGGTGTCCTGAGCTGCGTGTTCAGGACTGGGTGTCCGGGACTGTGTGTCCTCGAGTTTAAATACTCAGCCGCTCCAACCAGACGTACAACTGAGACAGCAGTTGGAACTGGTCTACCAAATCATTGTCTTCATCAAGCTTACTAGTTCTATTTCCTCAACTCTTTCATTTCCTCATAACTGTGTTATGTGCTTGTTCATATCTGTGTTTGAAGACTTTGACTGAAGACTTTCTCAATTTCCTCAGTTCAATTTCTTCAGTCTGTTTGTCTTCATCCTGTGTTATCCTGTGTTTACGCTTCTGTATTCTGTGCCTGTCTTCATTTCATCATGATGACTATGCTTGTATTCTGTTATGTTTACTTTTGAGTACTCATTCCGCTGCTGGTAGTTCTTCGCTAAGGAATTTCCTCACCAGCAAATTCCTCAGTGAAGAATTTCATAAAAATCGCCTATTCACCCCCCCTCTAGTCGATATAACGCACTTTCACTCACTTTTACCACTTGCTACCTTGCTATTTTTATATTTTCATATTACAAAAGCCTATATCTACTATCCATATTACATGTATATCACCATATCTTCGATGAACTAGTGCACCTATACAATTTACCATTGTATTGGGTGTGTTGGTACAAGAGACTCTTTGTTATTTGGTTGCAGGCTTGTTTGAGAGAGACCATCTTCATCCTATGCCTCCCACGGATTGATAAATCTTAGGTCACCCACTTGAGGGAAATTTGCTACTGTCCTGCAAAACTCTGCGCTTGGAGGCCCAACACGAGTCTACAAGAAGGTTGCCTAGTAGACATCAGTGATCCCATTATGAAATGACAACTCATGTCTATGTTTAGGAAACCTTAACCATCTTTGATCAACGAGCTAGTCTAGTAGAGGCTTACTAGGGACACAGTGCAGTTTATGTATTCACACATGTATTTAAGTTTCCGATCAATATAATTCTAGCATGAATAATAAACCTTTATCATGAATAGGAAATATGATAATAACCAATTTATTATTGCTTCTAGGGCATATTTCCAACAGTCTCCCACCTACACTAGAGTCAATAATTTTGTTCACATCGCCATGTGATTAACACCCAATGAGTTCTAGGGTTCGATCTTGTTTTGCTTATGAGAGAGGTTTTAGTTAATGGGTCTGCAACATTCAGATCTGTATGTACTTTGCAAATCTTTATGTCTACAATGCTCTGTATGGGGCTACTCTAGCTAACTGCTCCCACATTCAATACGTATCCGGATTGAGACTCAGAGTCATCCAGATCAGTGTCAAAGCTTGCATCGACGTAACCCTTTACGACAAACCCTTTATTACCTCCAGAACCGAGAAAAAATTCCTTAGTCCTTTTTAGGCACCTAAAGGTAATTTTGACCGATGTCTAGTGATCCACTCCTAGATCACCTTGTACCCCCTTGCCAGACTCATGGCAAGGGACACATCAGGACTAGTACATAGCATGGCATACATTATAGAGCCTATGGCTAAAGCATAGGGAACAACTTTCACCCTTTCTCTTTCTTCTGTATTGGTCGGGCCTTGAGTCTTACTCAACTTCACATCTTACAGTATAGGAAAAAAATCTCCTTCTTTGACTGGTCCATTTTGAACGCCAAAATCTTGTCAAGGTATGTGCTTTGTGAAAGTCTTATCAGGTGTCTTGATCTATCTCCATAGATCTTCATGCCCAATATGTAAGCAACTTTAACCAGGTCTTCCTTTGAATAACCCCTTTCATACAACCCTTTATGCTTTCCAGAAATTCTACATCATTTCCAATCAACAATATATCATCGACATATGTATGAAAAATGCTATAGAGCTCCCACTCACTTTCTTGTAAATACAAGCTTCTCCATAAGTTTGTATAAAACCAAAAGCTTTCATCACCTCATCAAAGCGTATATTCAAACTCCGAGATGCCTGCACCAGTCTGTAGATCACTACTAGGAAAAGGGCTAAAGATAGGATTGACACTAATGGCGCACCAGAGATGTGGTGCGCCACTACTATATACTAATGGCGCACCAGGTGGAGGTACGCCATTAGTGTGGAAGACACTAATGGCGCACCAGACAAAAGGTGCACCACTAGTAACAATTTTTTTTCCATTTTTTCAAACATACTAATGGCGCATCCGGGCAAAGTGCGCCATTAGTAGTTAGAACTACTAATGGCACACCGGCGACAATGTGCGCCAGTAATTTGTTTTTTTTTTACTTTTTGGCAAAACTACTAATGGCGCACC
>NC_057794.1:221633454-221634278 GCF_018294505.1 Triticum aestivum | reverse complement strand
AAAATTATTATTTTTTACTTTTTTGCAAAACTACTAATGGCGCACTGCATTAGAAAATCGTGTGTCCTCTGGATTTACCGCACGTGAAATACCATGTGTGCATATGAACAATTGCATCATTTATCGGGACGAGCACGCGGAGTCTACCATATGTCCGGTGTGCAGCGTCACTCGATACAAGAAGAGGAAGAAAGCTCCTCGAAAATCGGTGTGGTACTTTCCGATCACTCCTCGTCTGCAGCGGTATTTCGCGGACCCTAAGGTAGCAAAGCTCCTGCGTTGGCACGCGGATAGGGAGGAGAAGAAGCGGGAAGATGATGGAAATGATCCGGAGATAAATAAAAAATACAAGATGCTGAGTCACCTTAAGGATGCGAGCCAGTGGTGAGGACACTCGATCTCGATCCCCCTCCACCGCCGTCGACGAGCTCCCGGCCCCCCGCACCCTCCCCCGCTCCACCGCCGCCGTCGATGATATTTTCAAGTAACAAATTTGAACATATTTTTTAAAAAATTATTACTATTTTTATAAAAAAATATTACTATTATGATTTAAACAAGTTTAAACATATTTAAACACAAATAAATATCAAACATCATTTAAAATGCAAAAAAAAATTGCGGAGCCTGGGAATCAAACCCAGGACCTCCTGGTGTGTGTGCTGCGTGCTAACCAGTCCGGCTAGTGGGCGGGTTCTGATGTGGATTGGGTTAGGTGCAATATAACCTGTGCTCGAACTGTAATAAAAAAACATTCTAATGGCGCACCGCTGCGGGGTGCGCCATTGCTATCTAAAAAAAGATCTCTAATGGCGCACCGAGGA